>NW_027137840.1:548703-586140 GCF_000149305.1 Rhizopus delemar RA 99-880
TATAAGTCTGATATTCTTATAGTTTTATCGTATTGTAAAGAACAACTTTGCTCATGAGGTTCATGTTCGTCATCCGAATGTGTCCCATTAGGAATTCCTAATGTAAGAAAAAAAAAAGAAACCAACATTAGACTTGGTTGCTATTATTTTTTTTCATAAACTTACATTTGACCAGAACTTGGGCTTTCTTTTTTATCTTTTGTACCGTGAGCATCTAGTGTATTCCATGAAACAAAACCAGGGAAAAAAAAGTTACTTTAAGCACCGACTTTGTTTTTTGAAATTTAACATGTTTTTTTTTATCAGGCACGTTTTCTCTTTCTACCTATTTTTTTGCTATTTCCAAATTTAAAAACTATAAACAACATGAACAACTTCAACGCTACCAAAATTGTTTGCACCTGTTCTGAATGCATCAAACACCCCAATGGATATAGAATGCTTGCAAAGAGAACTGTAAGAGGCCATGTACTTATCGACAGAGTTAGAAACAGAGGTTTTTTTTTTATTTTCCAACAGAAATACAACCGTGCTAATGTTAAAAAAAAAACAGAATCAAGAAGAGCAAATGAAACTAATAACCACGAGGAGGAAACCATTGAATACTCTTTAGCAATTCCTGAACCAGAAAGTGAAGGTATATTATTAGTCAACAAAGCATTTTATATAAGAAAGTTTTTATTTATTGAATTCTATTTTGCAATCTGGTAGATGGAATGAGCATTGACGAAGAGGAAAGAATGAGTGATGAACAGCAGCTTCGTCACCTTTTGCTGTTGTTCATTGTGCTTTTTCAAGCAAAGCACCTCTCGGTGAAAGCCGGTGAAGACTTGTTGGCCTTTCTTTCCTTCTTTGTTCGTGCTCTTGGCCATAGCATGGAGATTCCTACAAAGATCTCCACTGCTCGTAACATGGTCAATTATTCCTCTGCCAGTAGTGGTGTCTCCCGTTTTCTTGTCTGCTCTCTTTGTAGAAGTGTTTACGACACAGGAAGTTTGCATACCCGGCAATGCCCTTTTATTAGGTTTGCGAACAATCCTCACAGACAAGAGCACCCATGCGGCAATTCACTTTTTATTGGTAGCAGCCTCAAGCCTGTCCTCGAGTTTCCGTACAACTCAATTGTCGAAACGTTGAAGAAGTTCTTTGTTCGTCCAACATTCGAAACAGAAATCGAAGAATGGAGACATCGGCATGTGGAAGAAGGCGTGTTTTACGATATTTACGATGGTAGAGTGTGGAACAGTCTTGTTGATTCGGCTGGAGAACCATTCGTAAATAGAAGTCGATCATTAATGGTTTCATTGAACGTTGATTGGTTTCAACCTAGTGATGGTATGCACTACTCTTGTGGTGGTGTATATCTCACAATCAACAACCTTCCAAGGAGTTCCAGGATGAAGGTTTCCAACATCATCCTGGTTGGTATGATTCCTGGGCCTGGCGAGCCCACGGATGACCAGCTCCAGAACTTCATGCGACCAATGATTGCAGAGCTGAATACCTTGTACGGAGGTATAATGATGCCAACGTACCAGAACAGAAACGGTGAAATGGTACGTGTTGCTTTGATGTCCGTTAACTGTGATATACCAGCAGCTCGCAAAGTAGCTGGGTTCATGGGTCAATCCGCGCACAAAGCCTGCAACAAATGTTCGACTGTGTTTTCGCGAATCAGTACTGGTGCAAATTCAACGAAGCCAGATTTTTCAGACTTTGACGATGAGCATTGGATTCTGCGAAACAATACCCAGCAGCGCCAAGAAGCATATGCTTGGCTAAATGCCACTCACATTACGCAACAACGAACCCTGCAGACGAACACAGGAAGTAAATGGAGTGAACTTCACCGACTAGAGTATTTTGATGTCGTGAGATTGACAACCGTTGATCCCATGCACAATTTATTTCTAGGTACGCCAAAACGAATGGTTGAAGTTTGGGTAGATCACGGGCTGCTTACCACATCTGATTTCAAAGCCATGGCTGATGAATCAGCTTCTATTATCATTCCTTCACAGTACTCTAAAATCCCAAAAAGTATGTAACGAGCGTAAAAGAACTTATTCTATAATAAATCTGAACACTAATTTTTTGTTATAAAAAAAAAAAAAAACGAAAAAGGCAAGATTGAAAGTACCTTTGGTAATATGAAAGCTGATGAATGGAGAACGTGGTGTGTTGTGCTTTCGCCTTTTCTGCTGAAGCAAAGATTAGTTGGTGAGCATTTTGCCAATTGGATGCGCTACGTGGAAGCAGTAAGATTGGTAACTGGTCCTGTAGTTACAACAGAAGAGATACATGCTGCACATTCCTTATTCAAGACCTTTGCCAAGACTTGTGCTCGACTATATGGAAAAGAATCAATAACACCAAATGTGCATATGCACATGCATTTGAAAGAATGCTTTTTGGACTTTGGTCCCTCCTATGCCTTTTGGCTCTATGGCTTTGAACGCTTGAATGGCGATGTCAAAAAAATCAACATCAACTACAAGACAGGCTTTGAAACCACATATGTTACTATGCTTACACAAATTATCCACACACAAGACCTTATCCATTCATTACCAACCCTCATTAACACCAACAATCAAGGAATGCTTCTACTGATCAACTTCATAAAGGAAATAGGCGAGGTTACGAATGACGAGAGTGGTTTAACGCCATTTGATTACTCTCAATTCATAGACGGACCAAGTCTATTTAACCTGACAATTACTGGTAGTGAGCCTCTGCCACCACAAGCCCTTCATTCAGAAATCAACATCAAACAACAAACTTTATGCATCGAACACTATGAAATCTTACAAAACTACTATATGAATACTTATGAAATACCTATGCCCAATACAATCAATACAAATATACAATCATTTAAAAAAATTAACTTGCTTGGACAACGTTACCAACAATCCGACAATCATTCATCATCGTCATCATATATTCAAGCCATTATGAACAACCAACTACGAATTGGCCAAATATCATTTTTTTTCTCACATTCATTCAACAATTCCATTCACTATTTTGCATTCGTCAATTGGTACAGCCATGCGACTCAACATTTTCCCACCTTCGATGGTACTGGCATCCAAGTGTGGAAGAATCAATTTGATCCAGTTTCAAGCAACAATATACTTCCAATCTACAGAATTTTCAATCCTGTTGCCGTATGCCCTTATGTTGATAATCACCTTCTTACTCTCGCTCTGCCAAGACGAATTTTTATGTAACAAATATACCAAGCCATTAAAACACTATTATTATTTTATTATATATTTTACTAAAGAACCATGCAATAGTTTTTTCTTTTTTTTTTTCTTTAAAAATTTTTATTCGATTTGTGAAGAGACAACAAAATAAGAAACAAAAAAAAAGAAAGAGAATGCCTACTGCATTGGATTGGCAGCAGCAAAGGAAGAAGAAGAAGCAGAAACAGAGGTTGGAAAACCAAGACCAGGAGAAGAAAAAGCCCAGGAAGGAAAATCAGTATCATCGAGCTTGTCAGGGAACTCCACCTCAACGTTTTCTATTATTCTTCTAATAGTTGGTGGAGCCCCCTTTTTCTTCATGGATTCCTTGTATTTTTTTTGCAACTCTTCGTGGAATTGCACCACCTGTAGATTGATTAAGGTATATTAGAAAATGAAATTTGTTACCAACATTTTACTTACTTCGTTGCTCCTAAATGATGGCCTTTTGACCACGAACGTACGACCGTTCGCGTCCTCTGGCCCATCTTCTTCATCTGACGTCCAGTCAACAGTCAGAATTTTGCCAGCGAACGGGAAACGGGCGTCGAACGCTGAAGGGTTAGCCATGTAAATAGATCTCCTGTTAGAGAGTTTCTATCATAAGGTGTTAATGTAAGCATTTTCTATATTTTATAATATAATCTTCTAAATATTAAATACTCACCGTATTTACACGGCTACGACAGGTTGTTTTTGTTGAAACAACTGTCTTCCCCTTGGCCTTGCTCATCAAATAGGAATACTTGCTCCTGATAATGGTGTGTATTTGCGAAGTGGTGAGCAAATCAAAACGACGATGCTTCCTGACTTGCTCAGATAACAGGGCCTTGACCTTTCTGTTGTTCTTGTGGGCGAAGGTCACGTCCAAGTCAAATTCGCTTCTGCGACCAACAACGTAATCACGGTAGTATTCTGCTAAATAGCTCTACATCACAAAGAAAGGTATAAAATATAGGTATTAAATTACAATTACTAATTTGATAAATCTGTTCTAGACTTACACTACATTCTTTTTTGGCCTGGTCGACCTCAGCTTCTGAAGCTCGCTGCTGCTGTTGCTGTTGCTGTTGCTGCAGCAATTGTGTCAATTGCTGTACCTGAGCAGCCATTATATCTGGTGCGAAACCAGAGGCTGCTCGGATGGCTTCAGCACCAACAGAGCTCTCCAAGCGAGGAGTTGTAAAGCTACTGAAGCCTGCAACAGGAACAGAAGCAGAAGCAGGAGCAGGAGCAAGAGCAGAAGCGGGAACAGGAGCAGAAGCAGAAGTGGGAGCGGGAGCAGGAACAGGAACAACAGAAGCGGGAGCAGAAGCAGGAACAACAGTGGATGATGATCCAGCAATGCTCATAGAAATTCTTGCCCTTTTGGGAGCATTGCTGGGGACACTGATGGGGGTGGCGACGCGACGAGACATTTTTTAAAATAAACTTTAAGGAAGAAAAAACAAGAGTACAAAATAAATTGAAGATGTATACAAAAGCAAGGTAGTACTTTATTTGTTTTACAAAAAAAAAAGAAAAGCAAAGAAAGGAAAAGAAAAAAGCCTTTGCAGTTAAAGATATTACATTTGAATAATAATAAAAAAGATTTTAAACTGTTTATGAATACCCTCTCTGAGTGTTTCAATAGTTAAACCATATTTAAAAAAAACTTGTTTTTAATCGATAGTAGGTAATCGTAACACTGGTAAAATGAGGCTATAAAAAAAGTACTTTTTTTTTCTTTTTTTTTTTTAAAAAAAAAACATTCTTTCTAAAAGGTAAGTTCTTAATATTATATATATTCTATTTCTGTTCTAATGGTACTTTTACTTTAGTAAAATCGTATTGCCTGCTTTTTTTTTGTGGTTTAAATGGTCTTTATAAAGTCTCTTTCTAAGGACTACCTTTTCTTCTTCTTTTACTTGTTGGTATAAGCTTGGATGACGTTTTTTTTTTTCTTTTTTTCTTTTTCCTGGTTCATCTAAAGCAAGGTACTATTACTTTTACTAAATATCCTTCATAACTAATAGTTATTATAGATGCGTGCTGTTTCTTTTTTTTACTTGTGGCTTTAACTTTAGCTAGTTGTCCTGGGCTATCTAAAGCAAGATATTATTAATTTTACTACGCATACTCAATAACTAATAGTTATTATAGATACGTGCTACTTTTTTTACTTGTTGGTATAAGTTTAGCTAGTCTTCTGGCCTATTTAAAGAAAGGTACTATTACTTCTACTACGTATACTCAATAGCTAATAATTATTATAGATACATGCTACTTTGCTTTGGCCTTTTACTATTTCTTTCTCGCCTTTGCTTTGGTTCTTGAGTACTGATGTCTTTTCTTCTTTTGCTTTGAGTGCCCAATTCCTTGAATCCTTGTGTCTTTGCATCCTTGAGCTTGGCTTTTTTTTTACTTCTTCTTATGAGAACTTTTTGAGATCCACGAGATTAATCGATGTTTTTTTAGATTAGATGATGCTATTTTGATGGCATTAGGTAAGTCAAGTAAGCTTTTAAAACGCTACGAGCAAAGAAATACTATATATTGTTATTATTATTTTATTTAAATAAAAAAAAAGCTATTTTTATAAAACAAATCCCTATTTTTTTGTATATACAGTGGGTCAAAAAACTGCACCAACGCAACCCAGTTTTTCTGAAATACAAGTATAGCTCTGTCAGTTTAACAGTAAACATTACGAAACTTGGAACAGAAAGAGTTACTACTGTTACTACTTATTAACGAAAGTTTCCAAGTCCGATTCGGAGTACTGATCTAAAGAGCACTCAGCAAAAAGAGGAGGTCGGTTGGTGCAGTTTTTTGACTTTTAAAATGAAAAGGTATTTGATATCATATGTCTGGACTGAGACTATTCCGGCAGATTTAATCTAATCTTTCTTATACCTGGTCACACTGGGAGCCTTCAAATAAAGTTTTTGCAATTTTTTTCTGTTTTTTTTCTTTCCTGCTTTACCCAAACCCATTGTACATCGTCAGTATCTATCCATCATTAGAAATGCCCAAAAAGCTTCCATCCGATATTCAAAACAGTATCAAAGCATTATTAGAGAACAGTGCTGATCCTTCAGTCATTGAGAAACGGGTTGGAGTGCATAGAAATACCGTCAATAGGTATGCAAATAAGTGGATGCACGATTGAATACGTAAAAGAGGAGGTAGACCGAGCATTGTGGCAGAGTCAACACGCCGATACATCAAGAGATAAGTGCTCACAGGTTGTTTGGGGACTGCCAAGGACGTGCAAATGAAGTTGGAGGAGCTGGGGCGCCCTATGTCGTATCAATCGGTAATTAAAGTCTTACATTCAGTTGAAATTTATGCTGAGACCAAAAAGAAAAAGCCATTATTGACTGAAAAGCACAAAAAGGCTCGATCAGCATGGGCAAAAAAGCATCAATATTGGACAGTACATGATTGACGACGTGTCATCTTTTCTGATGAGACGAAAATCAACATTTGGGGCTCTGATGGCTGCAAGTATTATTAGAAAAGAAAATGTGATCATTTACAGCCTCACCATATCGACGTTACTGTGAAGCATGGAGACGGTGGTCTCATGTTATGGGGTTGTATAGCCAGCGAAGGACCTGGATACGCATGTCAGATCTATAATGGTACCATGAATTCAGAGGTATACCAAAAAATCCTTGGTACAAGTCTAAAAGACACTATGGAGTACTATGGTCGTAGCTGGAAAATGTCGGTATTTTAGCATGACAATGATCCTAAACATCGATGAAATTCTACAACACAATTGATGAAGGTTAATGGCATGATTTATATCGACAATTAGCCATCATAAAGTCGAGACCTTGATCCTATTGAACATATATGGTATCATTTGAAGTTAAAGCTGAGCATGTATGATAATAGGGCGACCAGCATCCATGAACTGTGGCAAAGAGTCAAAAATGAATGGAATTCGTTTACTAAGGAATAATGCATCAAATATATAGACAGTATGCCCGACAGAATGCAAGCAGTGTTAGCAGAGAAGGGTGGATCCACTAATATTAAAAAAGTCAAAAAACTGCACCAACCGACCTCCTCTTTTTGCTGAGTGCTCTTTAGATCAGTACTCCGAATCGGACTTGGAAACTTTCGTTAATAAGTAGTAACAGTAGTAACTCTTTCTGTTCCAAGTTTCGTAATGTTTACTGTTAAACTGACAGAGCTATACTTGTATTTCAGAAAAACTGGGTTGCGTTGGTGCAGTTTTTTGACCCACTGTATAAAGCAATATTTATTGCAATATGAATGGTCAATAAAGAAGTATATAAGCTATATGAGTGGTCTATAAAGAAGTATATAAAGCAATATGAGTGGTCAATAAAACCTGTATATAAAGCAATATGAGTGGTTTATAAAAGACCAAAAAGACAAATAAAGCATTGATTTGAAAAGTATCATTGGCTGCCGAGCACCATTAGATATCAAATGGATAATAAACAGGAGCCATAACATAACTGATGGAAGTTGCGTCTTGCGAGATCAGTTAACGAATAAATGTACCAGCAGTCTCCTGTCTCTGCCACAAATCTTGTAACTTCTCTTAACCAAAAGATTAACGACGGTTTAAACGATTTGTAGCAGAGACAGGAGGCAGTGCGATCAACAATCAGTTACCGGATGTCACACGATTCTAAGCTCTTTCGCAAGATTGATAATATATCTGTTAACAAATTTGCACGATTATTTGTAGTGGCAGCAAGAAATAATCAAGGTTAATCGCTGACCATACGACTGGATGGTGTACTCTTTAGTGAAGGAAGCATATTGTATGATGATGAAGGAGGTGACGGGAAAGGAAACGATAAAAGAGGGAAAAGGAAAGACAAAAAAAAAAAGAAAAAGAGAAAATTATTTTACAAGAAGTGGGGTGTCCGTAGCGGTTCCGAAATGGGTTTCGATGGCTACGTCACAAAGTGACCCAGTTGGCTAGAATAATTTTTCTTAATTTGGATATTTTGTCTCTGAACCTACTGCTCCTCTACCTCTATCCCTGATCAAGCAACTCCTCATACGTTAATTTGTTATCACCACCATCTCTAACAATAATCGAAAGTTTATCCCTTGAATGGCCTGTTTTTATTTAATATTCTCATATTTTTATAGTCATTTAATGTATTTATCGATATCTGTAAAGGTATAAATAACTGTCAATTGTAAAGCAAATAAACATCATCGTTTTACTTGGATTCATTTTTGATTCAATTTTATTCGAGTCTTATTTTATTTTTACTTTTATTCTTTACACCTCCTTACAGAAATACTTCTCCTCTCAGAGATTATTTTTGTAATTACAAGCGAACACTTACCTTAACAAACTCTCCCTGGATTCTATATTCTGGTACCAATTGAACGAAGTAGGTTTTTTCAGTCGGCCTTGGTTCTCGTTGCAGTTGAAGTGAATTAATAGAACTTACAGTAGTTATTCTAGTTGGTATTTCTTGTCTTTGCTGTGGTAATCATCTCCCTCAAAAAGAGTACCTTCTCCCTTAGTACATGTTGTATCCACACAACTAATAAAGTGAACATTCATGGATAAACTTGGATACTACAGAATTATAGTCTAACCAGATCTCTATTAATAAACGTGAGAATTCTGCAATAGCCAATCTTGCCCTGTTGTCCTACCAGCGTTCTAAAAGACTATATCGGAACCTGATTACAACAACGGCAGTTCAATCCTATTCTATAATTATCGTTAGATCAATAGTTTAATTACTTCATTGTCCCTTGATTCGTCAAGTAGACAGCGGCTATTGATTATCCACTATCCTTCCTTATATTCCATATCATTCTTTTAACCGATCAATTGAAATAGCGGTAAAGACCCAGACATTCAAAAAGTATAAATACCCTCAATATTTTTTATTAATAAAGTCATACATAATCTTTAGTTTCACAACTATTGTCTTTTTGTAGTTTTTGCTTCATATTCTTTATTTGGCAAAACAAAAAGATCGCTAAAATTGCTCGACTTGCTTTCAATATTAGTGTATACTATCTGCACTCATAACCTTCATTTTTTTTTCATTGCTAAATATGATGGACTTCCAGCCCTCTATAGTATGCGATGGTTTGTCGTGATACCACTTTCATCGCTTTTTCTGGCTTATACAGCTAATGAAAATCTTCGATTCCTTAGTTCCAGACTCAAAACCTAGCTTCCTACAGTGCCTTCTGACTGACAGTTTGCTAATACTGTATCCTAAGGACCTCAAAAAGAGCTGAGCATCAGAAACTGTGCGTAAAGGTTCTTGTCGAAACTTTAGGCGGATGATTGCATTAGTTATTTTGCTGATTACGACCGGTCGACTACCACGGTCACAAGCCTTGATGTTCTTTTCTTCCTTTCTTATCCTGTTGATTGTCCATTTGGAGATTCTTGCTACCCTAAAAAGATCTGCTGCCGTACGAACTAAGTGTTAAGGATACATAAGATTATAGTCACTTTAAGTTAGTAAAAGGAATCGGATACGATCCTGAAGAGTATGATGACATAACCTGGAATCATTTATAACATTATTCCCAATACAAATCAATAAAAGACTTTGGATAGATTTTTATATTAAGCTTTATTCATATTAACTTCACACAGTCAAATAAGATGACATGGTTGTAATATAGTTTATTGACGATATGAGCATGTTGAATAAGGAATGACAATTACTTACTGGATCATCTTTAATCATGAAAACATTTACCCTAACTGAGATATTATTATTAGCCATAATATCCAATCACGGAACTAGAGGATTTTATATTCATCCGTACCGTCTCCTAAATAGTCCTACATCCAGAGTTATCTGAAACCATCCCAATAGCATAATTGACAATACAAGCTAGGAACAGGCTAAACTAATAATTAGAAATAGTAATCATCTATTCTGTCAAATTGATCATAAATCTGTCCTAATTCTTTATCCGTATCATGTCTATAAATACTCTCACTTTTTACATGTAGAATTTATCAGATTCAATCTTAGTTATCTTAACTTAATAAAGAGATACCAAGTTCTAACAGTATTTCTTTATCTTTGTTGTTATACTGCTTTTACCTAAAACCCCCCTATCCTAAACACTAAGTGTATTCGAAATCTCAGAGCTTCGCTTTTACAGTTGCTTATTTTCTTAAGCATATAAGGCAAGTACTTTGTTATAGTGAATAGGGTAAAAACAAAAGGAGGAATTCAATGGGAAATACAAAATAAGCATGGGCTTATGTATTTTTCAAGAGCTACTAAAGCTCACTAATATACTGTAAAATCTGAAAGCAAACGGGAGAGATATGAGGAAAATTGAAGGAAGGCTAGACAAGTACTATATTTTTGGCGAAAATTGAAATATTCAAAAAATCACTAAAAATGACGTTATGCCTGAGGGATGTCCGACACAGTTCCCGTTTACATATCATAATGTATATTTTAGACTGCCTTTCAGATGGTATATGTCACAAAAGTCGTAGACATACGGCGTAGATGCAATACTGATTTTCATTTTTGTGCACCAGTTTTGTCCGCTACAGTATGATCACAAATACGTACACTGATACCACCATACAATCATTTAAAAAAATCACTTTGCTTGGACAGCTTTATCAGCCAGCAAGTGCAAATTCATTATTATTATTATCACCATCATCATTCATTCAGGCCATTTGAAGTGTTTTAAGTATTTAAAATAGACAAAGAAGAATTAACGAGACCGAACAATAGTTCTAAAGTCGAATACTTTTATTAAAGAAAGATTTCAAGGCTATTTATATTGGTTGAGCAAGACCTGAGATTAAATGACAAGAGATAGTTACGACCGATATGATTTGACATGTATAAGAAAAATTTTATAAACTGATGTAAATAATCAACTGTTGAGATGAAAGTGAAACTTGGCTGTTCAGGGCAGTTGGTAATTATCAGGATCTATTCTTATTCAAACTCATTTGTAAAGATTTAGCTTATATTGATAAGACTGTTATCTTATTGACATGTCAAAACATGACACCATTGTCGACAATCAACTGCGCATTGGTCAAATTTCTTATTTTTTTACACATTCATTCAACAACAACACTCATTACTTTGCATTTGTCAATTGGTACAGCCTGTTGTATAATGGTAATAATAATTGAGAAAAAGGTGGAAACAAAAATAAAGGAACAGTTTAGGTACTTTTTGAGACTGATCTTTATTTCAGTTTTAAGTTAAAGTAAAAATTATTCTAATTGAAGGCAGGTATTTATATCTTATTGAGTGAGTGGCTTGATATCTTCTATTGTTATCGTTCTTCTAATCTTCAGGTACTTTAGCAAGTGTTATCTATAATTATGATTATGAAAACTTTTCATTTGTTCTTTTGTATGTCTGTCATAGATTATCTTTTCATTCTGGGAATTCCTCACTGAATTGAATAACGTTATTTTACGCGTTATTTCAATTATGTGAAAGATTAGCAATATTCTTGACATTGGATTGGATTTGGTTATTTTAGTTGACACTTCTTCTTATCAAAGAACTCTCATGAACACAACACATATTCTAAAAGAACATGTTTAATTGGAATTGATTGTATGATCTTATTTACAGTGGGTGGAAAAATGGTTCCAATGTTTTCAACTTGCAACTTTAAAGCTTTATATCTTTTGAACTACAAAGAGTAGCGGCTCACAAAAACATGCATTTTGTAGCGCCTTTCAAGCTAATATTAGTGCAAAAAGTTTTTGCCTGTACCGTTACACAATCGGGAAAAAATTAAGACTAAATACAAAAACCGACATTGGAACCATTTTTCCACTACAACTGTATATAAGTTTATTTGTTAATTGGTGGAGCTTTCGCTGGAGTTTTTTGGCTAATTATGAGTCATACTGTTCCGAATACCGCCGAAAAAGCCTACGTAACTTATAAAAGTAATTTATCCTCGGTCAAATATTTTTTTTCCTTTTCTTTCTCCATATATCGAAGCTCTAGGGTATCACTACACGTATGGTTCGCGCTCTCTCTAAAAACAAGCAAGAAAGCATCAAATCGTTGGTTTTACAGAACAAGCCATACTCAGTGATAATGGAACGTATTCCAAACTTAAAAAAATTTACCTTAAGCAGATATGCCAACAAGTTTTCTCCTGGTAGAGTAATAGCAAACCCTGGTAGAAAGGCTGTTCTATGCGTTACCACCAAGTCTTATATACGTAAGCAGATTGTTAATGGTACCCTCAAGACTGCAAAGGCTGTTCATAAGTATCTAGTATGCACTGGTCACGCTATTAGTTACTCAGGCACCATTAAGGTTATGAAAAGCATGAACTTCCATGCTAAGATCAAGGTAAAAAAGCCTTTACTGACTAAGGCTCAGAAAGCAAGACGACTAGCATGGGCGGAAGAGCATAAAAACTGGACAAGCGACGACTGGAGACGCATGGTATTCAGTGACGAAATAAAAGTTAATGTTTACGGCTCAGATGGTTGCAAGTACTATTGGAGTCGACCAGATGATAAACTTCAACCCCATCATCTCGACTTAACAGTTAAAGGAGGGGGTGGTAGCATTATGGTACGTGGTTGTATTACCTATGACGGACCTGGTTATACATGCTGGATTAGTGAAGGCACGATGAAAGCTTCTGATTACGTCGGAATACTTGGTAAAACTCTTATGGATAGCCTTGAGTACTACGACTACCATCCTCAGGACATCTATTTTCAGCAGGATAACGATCCTAAACACACGTCTAAGCTAGCTAGGCAATGGTTCAAGGACAATAACTTCAAGTGTGATCATACCTTCAACTGGCCTTCACAAAGTCCAGATCTAAACCCAATAGAGCACATCTGGCACCACCTTAAGCTCAAGTTAAGTGCCTATGATACTAGGGCAAAAGGTGTGCATGAACTATGGAATCGCGTTGAAAAAGAATGGTCTACTTTTACAGCAGAAGACTGTAGGAGATACATAAATAGTATGCCAGATCGTTGTAGGGCTGTAATTGCTGCGAAAGGCGGTCATACAAGATATTAATAAAATAATGCACATAGTGGAAAAATGGTTCCAATGTCGGTTTTTGTATTTAGTCTTAATTTTTTCCCGATTGTGTAACGGTACAGGCAAAAACTTTTTGCACTAATATTAGCTTGAAAGGCGCTACAAAATGCATGTTTTTGTGAGCCGCTACTCTTTGTAGTTCAAAAGATATAAAGCTTTAAAGTTGCAAATCAAAAACATTGGAACCATTTTTCCACCCACTGTAAATAAATTTGTATTTTATCTTATTTTAATTATGATCTTGTATTAAGACTTATATTTATTAATGTCAACTACAATCAGTTACTGTTCTACAACACAATTCTCCCAGATCAGTTAAAGAACAATAAGCTCTATAAAAACAACGAATTAAAAATTTTCATAATCGATTCAGTGATCATTATTCAATCAAACATATCAATTATTGGATCCACACTCATAACTACTCATTTACCCGCCAACTGATACAAGAATACAGATAGTAGACCTTAATGATTTCTTTTTAACAATTAAGATTGTCTTAAATAAAGTTCAGTCTCAAAAAATATTCTTTGGTTTATCTTTGTTATCACCTTTTACTTTACCAGAACATAACAACCCTGACTAATCTAAGCGGTAGACTAGGCAAATTCAATGGCCAATGGAACCTGATGCGCTGATTGAAATCTTACCAAATCTGGCATCAAAGATGATACAAGGTACAAAAATGTATATGCAGAGTTTCATGTAGATCGGAGCTTACTTGGGATCAACGACCTCCGAGACATATCTTTTGCTTTAGCCCAAAAACAAACACACATTTTTACTATAAATGATTTTGTTCTAGTTGATTACCTGATTTTTTGAATGCTTCTCATGATCGTGCTAAAAAAGTTCAAGTGACATCATCGCCTGCTCCGCATTTCTGAAATATACTTGTTACTACTACAATGTCGAAGAATTACAAGATCTGAGCAATAAATGGAAATTACTCTTGTTCCCTTCATTTCCAGTGTTCCCTAAAATCCATTTTTTGTGACTTTTTGATTTCATACTTGAATTAGATCATTATGATAAAAACAACATTGGTAGACCGTGGAAAAGCATATTTCGAAACGATGAAAAAACATCGACGCACAATATATTTATTATATCTTTTAATCAGAATAATTGCTACAAAACAAGATTTAAAATATTTAAACTATATATATATTTGTACTAGTAGCGTTTTAAACATGTAGTAGTATATGTATTTTGCAAACAACGCTAAAAAGATTTTCAAATTGAACCTCATATGTATCTTTTCTCTAAATTATATTTTTGTACGTATAATGGCCAACGACTTCGTACATCGGCCTAGGATTATGTTGTATCGCTTAAGTGAGCACACGTAATATTATTTGCAACGTCTATCGCAGCTCCGAAAAATATAAATGATCAACGATAAACATCAGTCACAAATACTTAAAAACAGCCGTAATATTTACAGGATAATAACGAATAAAATTTTTCGCATTTCCCTCATTACGCTTTTTGATAAAAACCACAGATAATATGAACACTAACGATATCACCAACATTACTGATGATTTGAACAGTAGATGCTCTCTCTCATATGCTGAAGGTGAGGTGAATCTTAGATTTGAATCTGAGGAATTGTTTGCTGATTGGTTCAAGAACGTTGCCAGTAGACACGCAAACTGAATCAAGCATTCAAAGCGAAATTACCCTGGCAATGCTAAATATATTGGTCAAGATTTGATTGAACCCTTCAAGCTTGAGTCAATCTTTTATGTCTGCGATCGTTATGGAAAGCCTAGGAGAAGACAGCAAGAGGAAGGCGCCTCAAAAAGACAAAAGAGTCTATCAAGATTGGATGCACTGCAAAACTCCTGAAATATATTATGACTGACGAATCCATCAGGGTTTCGTATCAATGGCAACATATTGTGTATGATCCTGCTAATATCCAAGAGATGATCAAGGCTCGTCTTCCTGTTGAGGTCAGAGAGTGGATTACGAAGCATGTTGATCGTGACCTTGATTGGAAACAGATCAAGGATCTTCTGAGACTTGATGAATCTCGATTAGATCAGGTAACAACAAGCTCCTCTAAGAAGATACCTTCAATTAATCTAGTCTAAATACTTTGCTTTTGGCTTGAGAACAATACTCGCTTCGGTACTATGCCTGCTGCATTATTTGTAAAGTACAAAGATGTCAAGAACTTGATTGATGCACGCATTGCATATCTGACTAGAAATCATAGTAACGACAAGGAAAGTATCAAGCTTTGGGTCGATACACTTAAGCAAGAGGGATTCTTTTCGTTGATTCGTTTCCATGAGAATGGACCCTTTCTTTTATCTTGGGTTTCCTTTTGGCAAAAAAAGGTATCCCCAAGTTATTTACAGCCAAGAATAATACTAATTAAAAGAAACTGACATTTTTGTAACTCCTCAAAGAAGCAGAAGAATGGTGTATAGATTCAACGCACAAGACCTGCAAGTCCTTGAACAATCCCGCTGAGAATAGCTATCTCTTTACAGCTGTTGTTGGAAGCCCAATTACGAGCAAAAGTGTTCCGGTCTGCTTTTTCATTACAGATCATGAAGTGCTATCCACATCGGAGCAATGGCTGACTTCGTTGAAGTCTACATTCACTTTGAAGCTAAAGAAGATCATAATCGATTGCAGCCTAACAGAGGTTGGTGCTATTCGTAGTGTCTTCGGTGATGCAGTTCAGGTCTTGCTTTGCCATTGGTATATCAAACGTGCATGGGAGACCCATATCAAGAAAGACGTAAGTGATATATTCTGGTTTCGTAAGCACTATATTTGCTAATGCTGTAAAACAATAGATCGAAGTGAACAAAGCTACTGAGCAGTCAGAGAACGTACGTTCTGCTGTACGTACAAGTTTGAACAGCATGATGTATGCTAAATCGTGCGAAGAATTTGATCTTTCTGTTAGCTTGTTCAATCTCAAGTACAAAGAGAACATCTCTTTTGTTGATTACTTCAACAAGCTATGGGTTCCAAAGAAGCAAAGATGGAGTCAAGCATGGCCCCACGTTTACTATATTATTCACTGACATATTCCAGTGCTTTTTTAACAAGATATTACAATTATTTAGGAAGCTTCATTTCATGCAAATAACTAGATTGAATCTTACCACAATCAGATCAAGTCATTTTACTTGGGCCGTAGTAGAAACTTGGGAGTTGATCACAAGCTATATCTTTTAACCAAAGGTATTGTTGATTATCGTCAAGATAGCATTAGAACATACTATGGCTTTCATGATGCAAAGTTGGCCGCTTTTGAGGAGGAGAAGAGAGCAAAAGCATATGAAATTAATTTTGATATTGCTTGTTCTATGATGGAAAAAATAGCTGAGGACGTAAGTATTGTAGTATCTGGCATATCTTGCTAGTATATTAAGCAGTAATTCTTTTTGGTTATTAGTAGTTTTCGTGCGATTCCTTTACCAGGGTCGGTAAATATATTGTAAAAGTAGTTGACAATTGCATTAGTGCTTGTTCCTGTCCGGATACGGCTAAAATTTGCAAGCATACCTTCTTGACAAGTTGCATTACACGAATTCCTTTCCCTTTGTGCTTTTCCTTGTGTCATGTTTTGACATGTCAATAAGATACAATCATTCTAAGCTAAATCTTTACAAATGAGTTTGAATAAGAATAGATCCTGATAATTACCAACTGCCCTGAACAGTCAAGTTTCACTTTCATCTCAACAGTTGATTATTTACATCAGTTTATAAAATTTTTCTTATACATGTCAAATCATATCGGTCGTAACTATCTCTTGTCATTTAATCTCAGGTCTTGCTCAACCAATATAAATAGCCTTGAAATCTTTCTTTAATAAAAGTATTCGACTTTAGAACTATTGTTCGGTCTCGTTAATTCTTTTTTGTTCATATTTGTATACTTAAAACACTTCACCTTGGTTGAGCCACTTTCTGATGACTTGCCAGATGTTGAAGACAACTGCGATATTGATGAAGCAGAAAACCTTCGTCTTGCTGAATATTTTGAAAATATTCAGAAATATCACAACTCATTTAACAGCATCTATCAACAGAAAATGAGCAAGATCTAGTCTGGTATACGTATACATACATTGAGTAAAATGAAAGACGCCATGAAGAGATTTGTTGCCAACATCAGTAATGTTGATGAGAGCTCTGCTTCTCTTCCTCCTAGACAAAGATAACATTTTTTTTCATATAATATTATTTAAATAAAACTTCAAAAACATCATCTCTTAAGTATCAAGCAGAATATTTTAATGTTTTTTTTATTTTTTCCCTGTGACTAGCATTTATCGTTGGTCATTTAGTTTTATCCCATACTTGGTGTTGCTGATTCTTTTCCATGTAGCCGAGTACAAGTCTTGCCAAATTTTTTGAATGAAAAATGTGCTGCGTGTATTTCTTCTGTTGTAACTAAAAAACCAGTTACCAATCTCACTACTTTTACATATTCCATCCAATTGGCAAAATGCTCACCGACTAATCTTTGCTTAAACTGAAAAAGCGAAAGCACAACACACCACGTTCCCCTATTCATCAGCTTTCGTATCACTAAAGGTACTTTCGATCTTGCCTTTTTTGTTCTGGTTTTTTTTTTCAAGCAAATTAGTATTCAGCATTGCTATAGAACAAATTCTTTTACACTCGTTGCTTACCTTTAGGGATTTTACAGTTCTGCGAAGGAATAATGATTGCAACTGACCTATCAGCCATGGCTTTGAAATCAGCTATGGCAAGAAGCCCATGATCTACCCAAACTTCAACCATTCTTTTTGGCGTGCCTCGAAATAAATTGTGCATGGGATCAACTGTTATCAATCTCACGACATCAAAATACTCTGGTCGGTGAAGTTCACTCCATTTACTTCCTATGTCCGTCTGCAGGGTTCTTTGTTGCGTAATGTGAGTGGCATTTAGCGAAGCATATGCTTCTTGGCGCTGCTGTGTATTGTTTCGCAGAATCCAGTGCTCATCATCAAAGTCGGAAAAACCTGGCTTCGTTGAATTTGCACCAGTACTGATTCGCGAAAACACAGTAGAACATTTGTTGCAGGCTTTGTGCGCGGATTGACCCATGAACCCAGCTACTTTGCGAGCTGCTGGTACATCACAGTTAACGGACATCAAAGCAACACGTACCATTTCACCGTTTCTGTACTGGTACGTTGGCATCATCATACCTTCGTACAAGGTATTCAGCCCTGCAATCATTGGTCGCAAAAAGTTTTGGAGCTGGTCATCCGTGGGCTCGCCAGGCCCAGGAATCATACCAACCAGGATGAAGGTTTCCAACATCATCCTGGAACTCCTTGGAAGGTTGTTAATCGTGAGATATACACCACCACAAGAGTAGTGCATACCATCACTAGGTTGAAACCAATCAACGTTCAATGACACCATTAATGATCGTCTTTTACTCACAAATGGCTCCCCAGCTGAGTCGACCGTCTCATTCCAGACTCGACCATCATAGATGTCATACAACACACCTTCCTCCACATATCGACCTCTCCACTGTTCAATCTCTGTTTCAAAGTTCGGACGGACAAAGAACTTCTTCAACGTTTCCACAATTGAGTTGTACGGGAACTCAAGGACGGGATTCAGGCTGCTGCCAACAAAAAGTGAATTACCACATGGGCGCTCTTGTCTGTGTGGTTTGTTTGCAAACCTAACAAAAGGGCATTGTCCGGTATACAAACTCCCTGTGTCGTACACACTTCTGCAAAGAGAACAGACAAGAAAACGGGAGACACCACTACTGGCAGAGGAATAATTGACCATGGTACGAACAGTGAAGATCTTTGTAGGAATCTCCATGCCATGGCCAAGAGCACGAACAAAGAAGGAAAGAAAGGCCAACAAGTCTTCACCTGCTTCATATGAAAGGTGCTTTGCTTGGAAAAGTACAAGGTAAAGGACAAGGAGATACACCAGTTGTTGGTCATTGGTCATTTCTTCGTCCATGTCGGCATCAATGTCAACATCAATGTCGAATTCTAAATTTGTTTAATAAAAAAAAGGGTGGATTTATAAATATACCTTCAAACGTGCTTCTTTCGGTAGACGTAGTGGGTTGCTCGAAGGTGTTTTCCAATCTTCTTTGTCTCAAAACTATTTTAATTACACTTTAGTCTTTCTGCATTTCTTTAAAAAAATTGTACCTTCTCCAACTTTGTCTATACGCTTATGAGCGTTAGCGGTTTTCTTTGCAATCCACTTGAATCCTTCAGGACAGTTGCTGCATTTGGTGCATTGGCATTTAACTTTGTTGTTGGTGGCGTTCATTTCAAAAAAAGTAATATTCAGGATTTAGTAGAGGAGTAAGATAGAAAAAAATGCGTGATCAAAACGACTAAAGCAAAAATACTAAATTTGGAAGTTGGTTCCTAAACAGTAACAATTTTACGTGTTCAAATGAACTGATTTTTTTTCCCTTTTGTTTCAGAGAGCATAGTTAACATTGAGGATACAAAAGGTATAAAAGAAAACTCAACAACAGTTCAAATGTAAGTTTATAAGAAAAATAATAACAACCAAGTCTAATATCGTTTCTTTTCTTTTTCTTTTTTTTTACATTAGGAATTCCAAATGGTATACATTCGGATGTCGAACATGAACCTCATGGGCAAATTTGTTCTTTCCAATACGATAAAACTATAAGAATATCACACTTACGTTGTTGTTTATTGCTCAAAAGCTCTTTTTGGTAAAGAAAGTTGTCATTGCTAACATCTCTAATGACTAATGGCAAATTACACCCATGTGCAAACATAAAGTAAGTAATGAACGAGTATAAGCTTAAAAACATATATTTTTTTACAATACAGTGGGTGGACTAATTGTCCCAGTGTTTCAACGTTTTTTACTTTCGATTCCATAACTCAACCAATTCTTAGGCTAAGCGGCTAGTTCTATGCTCATTAGAAAGGTCGCGGTCCGTACTACAGTGGCCGTCAAAACTGGTCGCATGTTTTCATATTTTGCCTATACGCACTATCTTCTTCTTCATTTCTTAGTCTATAGCAATGAAATATACTTCATTCGAAAGAGCAAACTCTGGACAATTATATGGTAGCACAGATATCACAGTAGAGCCAGTATACTGGTAGTAATTGGCACTTAAAGTTCGATGGTACATGCGACCAGTTTTGACGGCATTTATAAGTCAACATTTTTGCACACTTTATTTAAAAAAATCAATATTTAGTCCAACGATCTTTTGCTTTAATAACTGCAACGCACCTTTTCGGCATACTTTCGATGTATTTTTGGCATTCTTCTTTGGAAATGGCATACCAGGTCTGACCTATACGCTCCCATAGCTCATGCATACTAGTTGGTGGTGCCTCATAGCTATGAAATAGCTCTCTCTTTAAATGAGCCCACATATGCTCTATGGGACTTAGGTCCGGTGATTGAGGAGGCCATTCCAATGCTTCGAGTGGCTGCTGGCTAATCCATTCTTTCACTACCTTCGACGTATGCTTCGGATCATTGTCCTGCTGAAACACCATTTTGGAAGAATCCAAGCCATAGCTTTTCATTGTCTTGAGTAAGTCGTCTTTTAGGACCTCAAGATAGCCTTCGCTATTCATACGATGATCTACATCAACTATCCACCCAACTCCTTCCCATGTAATGCAGCTCCAGACCATGATGTTGCCGCCTCCATGCTTGACGGTTTGCTGTACATGTCGCGAGTTCAATTCCTCATGGGGTAGTTTCCATGCATAGGCCTTTCCGTCGGATGCAAAACGATTTACTTTGGTCTCGTCAGAGAATATGACCCGTTTCCAGTCATCCACAGTCCAATGCTGGTGCGATTTGGCCCACTGAAGGCGTTTCACGATGTTTTGGCTGCGCAGCAAAGGTTTTTGGGGCTTGACAAATGCTATAAAGCCAGCTTTTTTAAGAACACGGCGCATGGTACTGTCACTTACAGACATTCCAAATTCTTCTTTTAGAGCTTTCTGGATCTTTACAGCATTATTTTTTCTTCCTAAGGTGACTAATCTCCGGATGTAGTTCACCATGCGTTCGCTAATTAGAGTTGGGCGACCACCTTCATCAACATTTCCACTCATTTTAAGAGATGAGCGGTATTTCTGAACAGTGGTACGACTAACGCCAACTTGTTTTGCTATTTTGCTGTTTGGCTTCTTGGATTTCAGCAATGAGTAGATGTTGTTTGCTTTGTCATTTGAAATTGCACGCATGTCGGATCTGCAATGGTATAATGTCTTAATGGCATGCTGCAATTTAACAAAAAAACACTTACATGTAAATGATATTACGATGAAAGAAGAAAGAGAGAAAAAAAATATAAAAATATTATTATTAAGCCACATTTTTGTGACTATATTATGTTAGTTATAAACGCCGTCAAAACTGGTCGCATGTACCATCGGACTTTAAGTGCCAATTACTACCAGTATACTGGCTCTACTGTGATATCTGTGCTACCATATAATTGTCCAGAGTTTGCTCTTTCGAATGAAGTATATTTCATTGCTATAGACTAAGAAATGAAGAAGAAGATAGTGCGTATAGGCAAAATATGAAAACATGCGACCAGTTTTGACGGCCACTGTACATAATATCAAAAACTCGGATTTCGGAGAGTACACAGTCTGAGTTAATCAACAATAGAAAAAAAACACCGCACTGGGACAATTTTTCCGCTTGAACATAAATTTTATTTAATAGCGGGTATGTCCCCCTTTAGCTTTAATAACTGCTTTGCAACGATCAGGCATGCTATTTATATATCGTCTACACTCGTCCACTGTAAAAGTATTCCATTCTTTTTCAATCTTTTCCCATAACTCATGTACACCTTTAGCCTTAGTGTCATATACACTCAGCTTGAGTTTAAGGTGATGCCATACGTGTTCAATAGGGTTTAAATATGGAATTTGGGCTGGTCAGCTATAGATATGATCACTGTTGAAGTTATTATCCACAAACCATTGCTTAGCAAGCTTCGAAGTGTGCTTAGGATCTTTATCTTGTTGAAAATAGATATCCTCAGGATTGTATCCATAGTACTTTAAGCTTTCCATAAGGGTAGTTTCTAAGATATTCACATAATTTATAGCTTTCATACTTCTACCATGTATCCAACAAGCATACCCAGGTCCATCGTAAGTGATACAACCCCATACCATAACACTTCCTTGGCCACCTTTTACTGTAAGATCTAAGTGATGAGGCTGCAATGCATCGTCTGGTCGACTCCAGTAATACTTGCAACCGTCTGACCCAAAAACATTGACTTTAGTCTCATCACTAAACACCATGCGCCTCCAATCATCGGTTGTCCAGTCTTTGTAAGCCATAGCCCATGCTAAACGTCGTTCCTTGTGCTGTTTACTAAGCAGAGGCTTCTTGGCATTAATTTTAGCTCTGAAGTTCATACTTTTAAGAAGTTTTAAGACCCCAGAATAACCAATAGTATACCCCAAACCATTCAGATATTGATGTACTGCTTTGGCTGTCTTGAATTCACCCTTTATTACTTGTCTACGGATGTATGACTTGGTAGTTTCACCAATAGTTGCTCTTCGACCAGGGGCTGCCTTCATTCTGTTTGGAAAGAACTTGTTGGTGCACCTACCTAAAGTGGATTTTTTCAATCCGGAAATGCGTTTCATAACTTGTTCATATGCCATGTTACTAGCCAAGAGCAATTGTATTTGATTTTGAGCAGATTTGCTGATAGTACGAGTCATTTGAGGCAAGATAAAGATGAGAAAGTACAGTATAGATAGAGACTAAGAATATTGTAAAAAAAACCGATAACGTAAAGCTACTTATACTTTACACTAAAGGTACGAGTCATAGATTGTCATAGATAAGGTTGGTATGCAAATTCCGGCGATTTATGATTGATAAGAAAGCGATGTTCAGAATGCATTGCAAAATAAGCGGGTAGCGGAAAAATTGTCCCAGTGCGGTGTTTTTTTTCTATTGTTGATTAACTCAGACTGTGTACTCTCCGAAATCCGAGTTTTTGATATTATGTAGTACGGACCGCGACATTTCTAATGAGCATAGAACTAGCCGCTTAGCCTAAGAATTGGTTGAGTTATGGAGTCGAAAGTAAAAAACGTTGAAACACTGGGACAATTAGTCCACCCACTGTAGCTTGAGCATCTCATTTACTGACTTTGCCGAGCCAATGACTGCGACATCGTCAGCAAAGAGTAGAGGGACAATTGGCACTTCAGGCCACGATGGATAAATCATGATATTTACGGTTCAATCGGCGCTATAGCTACATTCCAAATATGGAAATATATATTTTTGGCCATTGCGCATCGATTGGTACCATTTTCGTTTTCCAATTCCGACTATTTGTTGTAGATATCTGCGCTTGAAAATAGGCGGTATGCAATTTTTTTGGGCACGCTCTATATCAATGACTTCTTTACAGATTTTAATAAAACTTTGAACATTTGTGTAACTATATGGTCCAACAATAGGTGTTATAGCTTTGCTAAAATATCTGTATTTGATGAAGAGAAATATGTTAAAAACAGCAATAAAAAAATAGAAATGTCGGAGATTTTGGCGGAGATTTTGCAAAAATACTTTAATCAATTAGAGCTTATAGTATGCAAATTTGTATTAGAAACAATCGAATAGAAACAATTTTATATGACCCTTCATTTTATAACATATCCGCACTTTTTCTATGATTGCGGAGCGAATATTTGCTTTCACACCCCGAGACTTTGGGAAATAACTTATCCAATAGTATGCTCTATTGGGTATAAGTTTGAATGGGATCTGAAAAATTGAATTTTGGAGCTCATCTGGCACTGTAAGCATCTGATTTCCTCAGCTTGCCCTCATTTACTTTTGTGAAGGATTAGCAATCGCCAACTCCTTTGTATGTTTCTTGAATTCTAACATTACTGATGTATGGCAGTTATATGAAACATCGATATGGCCGCCAAAATTTTTGCGACCGATTTAGGGTTCTTAGCGTATATGCTATAACAAGGATGTCTTGCAAAGTGGCATCATCCACTGTCCGAGCATGCATACCAAATGGAAGCTTATTTCTAAGCATCTTTTGATGAATGTAATATAGATACTAAGTTTTTTAACTAAATAACATCATTGATATTATGTAAGGATCACATTGCTTCCTCGATTCTTAAAATATCGTTATTTCTTCATTATGGTTCAAACATTAGTCGTAAAAAAACTAATTGTAATTGTTAAGATAATAGAAAACAAGAGGTAAAAACAAAAATAAAGAAACAGTTTGTGAACGTTTCGAGTCTGATCTTTATTTCAGTTTAAGTTAAAGTAAAAATTATTCTAATTGAAGGCAGATATTTATATCTTATTGAGTGAATGACTTGATATCTTGCATTGTAAACGTTCTTCTACTCTTTCAGGTGCTTTATCAAGTGTCATCTCTATTTATGATTATGAAAACTTTTCATTTGTTCTTTTGTATGTCTGTCATAGATTATCTTTTATTCTGGGAATTCCTCACTGATTTGAATAACGTTATTTTACGCGTTATTTCAATTATGTGAAAGATTAGCAATATTCCTGACATTGGATTGGATTTGGTTATTTTAGTTGATACTTCTTCTTATCAAAGAACTCTCATGAATACAATACGTATTTTAAAAGAACATGTTTAATTGGAATTGATTGTATGATCTTATTTAAATAAACTTGTATTTTATTTTATTTTAATTATGATCTTGTATTAAGACTTATATTTATTAGTGTCAACTACAATCAGTTACTGTTCTACAACAGTAATAACCTATATACTGTTATATAATATCGTGATATTATTCTTGAATATCATTTAAAAATATTAATGCTTATCGTTTTTATAATGTTTTGTTGATTACAAATCTATTCTTAGTTAAATTTTAAATGTTCTAATAAAATGTGTTATTCTCATTATAATTTGAATTAAAAAAAAAACTGTAAATTATTTTTTATTGGATTTGGTACATTTCTTTGCTACTTTTTTTGTTTTTCGATGTGTGTTTATAGTTCATAGTGTTATGTTCTGGTAAAGGTAATAACAAAGATAAACCAAAAGAATACTTTTTGAGACTGAACTTTATTTAAGACAATCTTAATTGTTAAAAAGAAATCATTACAAAGTCTACTACTTATATTCTTCTATCAATTGGCGGGTAAATGAGTAGTTATGAGCGTAGATCCAATAATTGACACGTTTGATTGAAGAATGATCACTGAATCGATTATGAAAAATTTTAATTCGTTGTTTTTATAGATCTTATTGTTCTTTAACTGATCTGGGAGAATTGTCCCATCTTCAATGAGAGGAAAGATATATTTATATGAAATGCCTCCAGTCAGATCAAAGTTGACTAGGTACCTGATCCATTATTATTCATTTACGGAAATGATGAATAGTAAAGATCATGACTTATTTAGTATTCATGTTTACTTTATAGAATGAATCTAATAGTGATAGTTTTATATAAAAAAGAAGAAGAGTATATTTTATTTAATAAAGATTTAAATTATTATCTTTTATCAATTTTAATATACTTCTTTTAGTTGTGATTATTCAATGTCCGTTATGATCAGACTCTGTTCTACAACACATGGTAGGTGCAGTGAAAAAATCACAACAGTGAGTACTTTTTAGGCAAAGAAAAATTATAATTAAGCAAGAGCACATGATAATAGCGCTTTTGCTTTGCAAATTAAAGTTAGCATATAGTTATGCTGCTATTTAAGGTTGTCTTTCTGTAAGTGAGTTAATTTGAGTTAAGTTTGCTTGTTAAGTTTGCTTGTAAAGCTTAATTTAAGGTTGTGATTGCCTTGTAAGTTGTTGTTTTATATAGGGTTTAAGCAGATGTTTGATAAGTAGTGACCACCAGATCTTATGTGTAAGATCAATACGATGTTTCTTGATAAAAGTTAAAGTAGAGTAAAAAGTTTAGGTAAACAGGGACTTGTTAAAGTTTGTTATTTACTGCGTAAAAACATATGATTTATTTAAACTGACCAACAATTTCTTCACAAAAAGATGGGATATATACATATGTATGATATTTTTTTTTCTTTTTTGCTTTTCTTATTTTTTTTGACCATTTTTATATTTTCAACATTTTTTATCTTTTTAACATTTTTTATAATCTTTTATCTTTTAATTTTTTCTATTGCTATTTTTTGTTGGTTTGTGTTTTGAGTTGAGTGTTTTATAGAAGTTTTTTTGAAATTTTGAAAGTAAGATACTGTAGCGACCACCAGATCTTTTATTTAAAATCAAATAAAGGTAAAGATAAAAAAAAATAAAGGGATCAGGAACTTTTTATGAGAAGGTTGCCTGTTTATTGAATAAAATATATAAAATAAAAATGTGAGTAGAACTGTACTGTCCTTTTTCTTCATCTAAATAGTTGGGATATTTATATTGTTAATTTTTTTTTTCTTTTTGACTTTTCATTTTCTTGACTTTTTCACTTTTTTGACCTTTAACATTTTCTTGACTTTTTTCATTTTTTGACTTCTTTGTTACACCATTTTTTTGACTTCTTTATCACAACATCAACCCTCAAAAAGAAGTTCTTGTGACCTACAAAAACATTTCAGCTCTAAAATAAATAAAAGGGAAAACTTAATCCGTTATCGCAAAAGTATAAAATGGTCATTGGGTGGATTGAATTTGTGACATCAAGATTCAAATGAGCCATATTTCCAATTAAGCTATTTTGTAATTTCTGGAAAAAAGTGGTTTATAAACATCCAATGGACTTCCATAAATATTTTGAAGACCGTTAAACATGTTTAAAAATATTATATGGTGCTTACTATTTTTGAAAATTACCGATGTACCAAATGATACAAAACTAACTGGGAACAAAGGTGCTTCACATAAGAAACGCCCCATTATTCTAGACTAAATCGGGAAATATTCGGAACTTCAAAAATTAAACAGCGCCATTCGATTCTGCTTGCCTTATAACCTTAGTTTCTATTTTTGGATTGTTATTCTAGCTCCGCTATAGCTGTAGATATTATGATTTATCCATCGTGGCCTGAAGTGCCAATCACCCCCAATACATCACCAGTGAGGTCACCAAGACGAGCATTGAAGTCGCCACAAATGAAGGTATTGGGAAGGGAAGGAATGGAGGAGAGTACATTAACAAAGTCAGAGGTAGAAAGAGGAGGAGGGACATACAAACAGTGAATGCGATACGGTCCGACCTTCAACGAAAGGGTATACCGATTCGGTGAAGGAAGTTGAGAGATAGGAAAGGAACAAGAAGGAGAGACCAGAGCAGTAACACCCATCGAACCACGGTTGGCCGAAGGTACAGGAACACCATACACATGATACTGCATCCAGTCTGTAGGAAGGAGTGAAGGGGAAAGAAGCCAAGTCTCGGTAATGAAAAGAAGAGTAGAGGAGAGGCAATGAGACAGGACCTCATGGACGGTCGTGGTCCGAAGACCATTCGCATTCCAAAGGCTTATAGAAAGGTGTTGGACCTCACTCATAATGAGTGTGATCCAGCACTAGCGGCATCAGAGACCAAAGCATCCGACATAACCGTGTCACCACGGAAAGCAGCGCCTGGATCCCGACCACGAGAAGCAGAAAGAGGAGAGGGAAGGGAGGACAGAATCTGACTCAAGGAGTCCTCATCGATCCAACCCTTGGATGAAAAGTACTTACCTATGGGGCCCACCAGGTGAGCACGGCCAGCACCAAGACGAGAGAGAGCACGGGAGCAGCGAGTGAACTGGAGCTCAGCACATTCATTAGCCTTGTCAGCCAACGAAAGGTGCTGGAGCTCAGGATCCGCCAAGTTGACAGGATCCAAAGGATCAAAACCGTCAACCAACGGAACCTTAGCAGCAGAGAGAAGAGAAATCACCTCTTCTTTGTACAGAATATGAACAAGCAGACCAATGACCTTGGGTCCAGGGAAGCAGATGTCAAGGACACGAGAGAGATCAAGACCAAGTAGACGCAGATTGCGTCTGACTTCAGCACGGGTAAGTTTTCGATTGCGATTCAAGTACAAGTACTCGAACCCACGAGGAGCAGAGGGATCAATTGGCTGGAAGGCGCGACCAGCAGCAAGTTTTCTTTTTTTTGTTACCGGCTTTGACGCAGAGCGAGCGGCAACAGCACTGTAAGAGGGTACAGGCGCAGCAGAAGCTTGTTGTACAGTACTAACAGGAGGAGGAGACACCAAGGAAGAGCTAGAAGCACTTTGGGTTGGGTTGGGGGAAGTTGCAGATTCCAATTGGGCATGGAGATTAGCAATCTCTGCCTTTAATGTGGCATTTTCGTTTCGTAATGCAGTTAATTCCGCAATTACATCGTCATGACTAGTAACGCGTTGTTGCAGATCTTGAACAATGTTGAGCAAGTATTGAAACTGTTGGTTAGAGTCAGTCAAGTTTGACATGTCGACATTAGGAATGGCAAATTTCTACATTTGCGAATTTCCAGGGTTAAGATGTTGAGACATGGGGGATGTCAAAATGGTGAAAAATTACGCTTTCGGGCTGAAAAAAATATATGTTGTAGAGAGAAAAAAGGCGCGTTTTTTGGTGTTAAAATGGTGGATGGATGTATCGTATTGGCGTTGTAAATCGAGTTCAAAGATGAGCAAAAAGAAATACCTTATGTAACGGTCGGAAGAACGAAAGAAAGGTGGGGATGTAGCTCAGGTTAAAGATTTTGTTTTATTTAAAAAGAAGATATTTGCAGGCGATTAATAAATCATTGTTGCATCTTCAAGTACAAGAAAAAGAATAAGTACAAAAAAAGGAGCCTGAGAAACAGAAAAACTCCAAAAAAAAGACAAAGATAAAAGATGAGATATGCTGCCTACTTCCACAACTTAGCTGACCTACTGTCACAGCCCAACGGTAAGGAACTTTGATGGCTTTACTTCCGTGGGGGATCAGTAGGAGACAGACAAAGAAGGGTTTCAGTCAGAGCGACGAGCAGAACGAGAATACCAAGAGGCACCAGGAGAAGAGTCAATAGGATAATACCCATTTGGACGACAGAGACGTTGGATGTACCAGAGCATCAATAAGAGAGAGGACCACCAAGGAGGACAGCGAGCTGAGCGACCAAGGGGCAGCGAAGAGAGAGCAAAGTCAATGGGATAGGACCCAGGAGGACAGCGAGGAAGGTCAGACCAAAGGAAAGACGGGATCAAATCACATTCAAGAAAGTGACGGCGAGAGCGACGATCACGGCCACAAGGACAGTCTTCAGGCTTACCAGGCAGCCAACCAAGACGCCAACGAACCAAGAGAGAGCGTTCTGCACGGGTTGCAGGAACATAAAGAACGGGATCAACCACCAGAGCAGGGCGACATGCGCGTAAAAGAACCTGGGTAGTGGAGGTGACAAGAGATGTGAGTTGACGCTCACGATACTGGCGAAAGAAGGTCTTGAGCCGAGTATCGGAGGACGGAGCAGGAGGGGGATGTAGCTCAAATGGTAGAGCGCTCGCTTAGCATGCGAGAGGCACTGGGATCGACGCCCAGCTTCTCCAATAATTAAGTCCTTGACCCCAGAAGGGATCAGCTCATTTCCTTTTGTCGTGTCACGTCTTTTGTTACATTTTTAGAATGTAGCACAATTATCTCTTTTGGACTTTCAACTGTAAACTAGTGTAACGAAAATGGCAATGAAGATGCACAGAGATTAGCCGAGTCAAGTCAAAAAGATAAAAAAAATTAAAAAAATGAAAAAAGTTATAAAGATAAAAAATGTTGAAAATATAAAAAAGGTCAAAAAAATAAGAAAAGCTAAAAAGAAAAGAAAAATATTATACATATATATATATATCCCATCTTTTTGTGAAGAAATGGTCAGTCAGTTAAAATAAATCATATATTTCTACTCAATAATTAACAAACTTTAACAAGAAAGTCCCTGTTTACCTAAACTTTTTACTCTACTTTAACTTTTATCAAGAAACATCGTATTGATCTTACACATAAGATCTGGTGGTCACTACTTATCAAGCATCTGCTTAAATTCCATACAAAACAACAACTTACAAGGCAATCACAACCTTAAATTAAGCTTTACAAGCAAACTTTACCCAATTTAACACTCAAACTTACAAGCCAACCTTTAAAACAACACTAGCAACCGCAGTATAACTGCAAGTAACAAACATCACCACCGCAGCAAACATAAAATAGTATAAATAGATCTTATATTTATTAAATAAACATGAGCTTTTTACTACTCAATTAATTATCTTGTACAGTGAGTTAAAAAACTGTTTCAGTGTTCTTCCTAAATATGGTTTTGCTACCACTACTACCGATATACTTAGTAAAATGCTATATTTTATACATCATATGGAAGCACTAGTCCCGGTGTATCATAAAATATAAAAATAGTATTACTTTTTCAATATTTGCTCACTAAACCTTATAAAATTACTACAGTCGGTGCACTGAAACGGTTTTTTAACTCCATTCAAAAAAACATAAATACCAATAACAATTACGCAAACTTCATTTTTCATTTATGCAATGTACATGAAGCCAGGAGATAAGTATTCTGCTTTGCATTTATTAAAAAAACAAGTATATAAACACGTTATTTTATTAATAAACGCGTAACAAATTTTGTCCTTTTTCATTTAACATTTTCAACCCAATCTTTATTAAAAATGACTCGCTCTATTTTCCAAGACACTCAAAATGATTTGAGAGTGCTGCTAGATACCGATTTGTCTCATGAAGAAATTGCTGATCGCTTGACTCTCTCTAAAGCCACTGTTCATCGATATTGCAAAAAATGGAATATCCAAAGACCCGATAATACTGGCGGACGACCTCCGATCTTAACTGAAGCAAGCAAGTCTCTCATGAAGAGAATGGTAATCTTAGGACGACTGAAGTCTGGTGTTGAGGTTTTCGATTATTTCAAGGCCATTTATCCAAGGTTGACTTATAACACCACCCTAAACGCCTTAAAAAGCCTAGGATTCAAAGCCCGACCCAAAAGAAAGGTACCTCTTTTGTCAGCAAAACACAGGAAAGCACGTTTGGATTGAGCACTTGCTCATAGAGGGTGATTGGCACTTCAGGCCACGATGGATAAATCATAATATCTACAGCTATAGCGGAGCTAGAATAACAATCCAAAAATAGAAACTAAGGTTATAAGGCAAGCAGAATCGAATGGCGCTGTTTAATTTTTGAAGTTCCGAATATTTCCCGATTTAGTCTAGAATAATGGGGCGTTTCTTATGTGAAGCACCTTTGTTCCCAGTTAGTTTTGTATCATTTGGTACATCGGTAATTTTCAAAAATAGTAAGCACCATATAATATTTTTAAACATGTTTAACGGTCTTCAAAATATTTATGGAAGTCCATTGGATGTTTATAAACCACTTTTTTCCAGAAATTACAAAATAGCTTAATTGGAAATATGGCTCATTTGAATCTTGATGTCACAAGTTCAATCCACCCAATGACCATTTTATACTTTTGCGATAACGGATTAAGTTTTCCCTTTTATTTATTTTAGAGCTGAAATGTTTTTGTAGGTCACAAGAACTTCTTTTTGAGGGTTGATGTTGTGATAAAGAAGTCAAAAAAATGGTGTAACAAAGAAGTCAAAAAATGAAAAAAGTCAAGAAAATGTTAAAGGTCAAAAAAGTGAAAAAGTCAAGAAAATGAAAAGTCAAAAAGAAAAAAAAAATTAACAATATAAATATCCCAACTATTTAGATGAAGAAAAAGGACAGTACAGTTCTACTCACATTTTTATTTTATATATTTTATTCAATAAACAGGCAACCTTCTCATAAAAAGTTCCTGATCCCTTTATTTTTTTTTATCTTTACCTTTATTTGATTTTAAATAAAAGATCTGGTGGTCGCTACAGTATCTTACTTTCAAAATTTCAAAAAAACTTCTATAAAACACTCAACTCAAAACACAAACCAACAAAAAATAGCAATAGAAAAAATTAAAAGATAAAAGATTATAAAAAATGTTAAAAAGATAAAAAATGTTGAAAATATAAAAATGGTCAAAAAAAATAAGAAAAGCAAAAAAGAAAAAAAAATATCATACATATGTATATATCCCATCTTTTTGTGAAGAAATTGTTGGTCAGTTTAAATAAATCATATGTTTTTACGCAGTAAATAACAAACTTTAACAAGAAAGTCCCTGTTTACCTAAACTTTTTACTCTACTTTAACTTTTATCAAGAAACATCGTATTGATCTTACACATAAGATCTGGTGGTCACTACTTATCAAGCATCTGCTTAAATTCCATACAAAACAACAACTTACAAGGCAATCACAACCTTAAATTAAGCTTTACAAGCAAACTTAACAAGCAAACTTAACTCAAATTAACTCACTTACAGAAAGACAACCTTAAATAGCAGCATAACTATATGCTAACTTTAATTTGCAAAGCAAAAGCGCTATTATCATGTGCTCTTGCTTAATTATAATTTTTCTTTGCCTAAAAAGTACTCACTGTTGTGATTTTTTCACTGCACCTACCATGTGTTGTAGAACAGAGTCTGATCATAACGGACATTGAATAATCACAACTAAAAGAAGTATATTAAAATTGATAAAAGATAATAATTTAAATCTTTATTAAATAAAATATACTCTTCTTCTTTTTTATATAAAACTATCACTATTAGATTCATTCTATAAAGTAAACATGAATACTAAATAAGTCATGATCTTTACTATTCATCATTTCCGTAAATGAATAATAATGGATCAGGTACCTAGTCAACTTTGATCTGACTGGAGGCATTTCATATAAATATATCTTTCCTCTCATTGAAGATGGGACAATTCTCCCAGATCAGTTAAAGAACAATAAGATCTATAAAAACAACGAATTAAAATTTTTCATAATCGATTCAGTGATCATTCTTCAATCAAACGTGTCAATTATTGGATCTACGCTCATAACTACTCATTTACCCGCCAATTGATAGAAGAATATAAGTAGTAGACTTTGTAATGATTTCTTTTTAACAATTAAGATTGTCTTAAATAAAGTTCAGTCTCAAAAAGTATTCTTTTGGTTTATCTTTGTTATTACCTTTACCAGAACATAACACTATGAACTATAAACACACATCGAAAAACAAAAAAAGTAGCAAAGAAATGTACCAAATCCAATAAAAAATAATTTACAGTTTTTTTTAATTCAAATTATAATGAGAATAACACATTTTATTAGAACATTTAAATTTAACTAAGAATAGATTTGTAATCAACAAAACATTATAAAAACGATAAGCATTAATATTTTTAAATGATATTCAAGAATAATATCACGATATTATATAACAGTATATAGGTTATTACTGTTGTAGAACAGTAACTGATTGTAGTTGACACTAATAAATATAAGTCTTAATACAAGATCATAATTAAAATAAAATAAAATACAAGTTTATTTAAATAAGATCATACAATCAATTCCAATTAAACATGTTCTTTTAAAATACGTATTGTATTCATGAGAGTTCTTTGATAAGAAGAAGTATCAACTAAAATAACCAAATCCAATCCAATGTCAGGAATATTGCTAATCTTTCACATAATTGAAATAACGCGTAAAATAACGTTATTCAAATCAGTGAGGAATTCCCAGAATAAAAGATAATCTATGACAGACATACAAAAGAACAAATGAAAAGTTTTCATAATCATAAATAGAGATGACACTTGATAAAGCACCTGAAAGAGTAGAAGAACGTTTACAATGCAAGATATCAAGTCATTCACTCAATAAGATATAAATATCTGCCTTCAATTAGAATAATTTTTACTTTAACTTAAACTGAAATAAAGATCAGACTCGAAACGTTCACAAACTGTTTCTTTATTTTTGTTTTTACCTCTTGTTTTCTATTATCTTAACAATTACAATTAGTTTTTTTACGACTAATGTTTGAACCATAATGAAGAAATAACGATATTTTAAGAATCGAGGAAGCAATGTGATCCTTACATAATATCAATGATGTTATTTAGTTAAAAAACTTAGTATCTATATTACATTCATCAAAAGATGCTTAGAAATAAGCTTCCATTTGGTATGCATGCTCGGACAGTGGATGATGCCACTTTGCAAGACATCCTTGTTATAGCATATACGCTAAGAACCCTAAATCGGTCGCAAAAATTTTGGCGGCCATATCGATGTTTCATATAACTGCCATACATCAGTAATGTTAGAATTCAAGAAACATACAAAGGAGTTGGCGATTGCTAATCCTTCACAAAAGTAAATGAGGGCAAGCTGAGGAAATCAGATGCTTACAGTGCCAGATGAGCTCCAAAATTCAATTTTTCAGATCCCATTCAAACTTATACCCAATAGAGCATACTATTGGATAAGTTATTTCCCAAAGTCTCGGGGTGTGAAAGCAAATATTCGCTCCGCAATCATAGAAAAAGTGCGGATATGTTATAAAATGAAGGGTCATATAAAATTGTTTCTATTCGATTGTTTCTAATACAAATTTGCATACTATAAGCTCTAATTGATTAAAGTATTTTTGCAAAATCTCCGCCAAAATCTCCGACATTTCTATTTTTTTATTGCTGTTTTTAACATATTTCTCTTCATCAAATACAGATATTTTAGCAAAGCTATAACACCTATTGTTGGACCATATAGTTACACAAATGTTCAAAGTTTTATTAAAATCTGTAAAGAAGTCATTGATATAGAGCGTGCCCAAAAAAATTGCATACCGCCTATTTTCAAGCGCAGATATCTACAACAAATAGTCGGAATTGGAAAACGAAAATGGTACCAATCGATGCGCAATGGCCAAAAATATATATTTCCATATTTGGAATGTAGCTATAGCGCCGATTGAACCGTAAATATCATGATTTATCCATCGTGGCCTGAAGTGCCAATTGTCCCTCATAGATACTGGACCACTGACGACTGGAGAAAGGTTATCTTCTCTGACGAATCGAAAATCAACGTTTGGGGTTCTGATGGAGTTGAATTCTACTGGAGTCTGCCTGGAAGCCCATTACAGCCTCATCATGTAATTCCAACCGTAAAACATGGAGGAGGAAGCGTTATGGTGTGGGCTTGTATGACTTCCCATGGAGTTGGGTATATCTGCGAGATATACGACGGCAGAATGACTGCACCGGATTATATCCATATCCTAAAAACTGAACTGGCAGACACCCTTGCTTACTACCGATTGGGAGATGGTGATTTCATTTTTCAGCACGATAATGATCCAAAACACACTGCCAAGATAACAACAACTTATCTTAAAGAAGAAGCAAGATACCCAGTGTTGCCTTGGCCCTCTCAATCGCCTGACCTGAACCCAATTGAGCACATGTGGAGACATTTAAAGTTGAAATTAGCTCTATATGAGCAAAGAGCAAGAGGTGTCCATGAACTATGGGAAAGAATCAAAATTGAGTGGGAAACATTTGATAGGGATGTTTGTTGTAAATATATTGATAGTATGCCGGCTAGAGTTCAAGCTGTAATAAAAGCTAAGGGTGGAAATACTATATATTAGTATTTTTTTACCTAGTTAAAAAACCGTTTCAGTCATTGCCTTTTTTTAAAATGGCCATTGCCCAAGATGTACTTCATAGATTAAGATGAGATGTACATTGCTTTGTTGCAAAAAAGCGATATAATAACATAATAAAAAAGAACACGTGTACTCTAAATACTTTTTTGAAAAAAAGGATAAATGTGTGAGTTTCAATTTTACTGAAACGGTTTTTTAACTCACTGTACCTTTGTTAATTACCTTAAAAAATCTATTCGTGATCTGACACGACAATTGGTAGCATCTGTTGCATTAAACATAGAAAAGGTCTATGTCATATTCAGAGAGTATATCCAAAGAACAGAAGATATTTGAAATAGAAGAAAGAGTATATACACTACTAGCACCAGAACTCAAAAATAAATATACAGCTTACAGAAAAGTACAAAATTTTCCTGAAGAACAAAGAAAGCCATTATCCAGATTAACATCAACATATTTTGACAGAACAGCTCAAAAATTAGCAACAGAATTTATATCTAATAACAACTATTGGCCAGACATTAAAGAATACTTATTAGAAGAGAACACAATGAATAATAATATTGACATGCAAGACTTAGCACAAGTAATTGCCACAGCAGTCGCTACAGCAATAAACAACAAATCAACAAATGAAAATGCGAATGTGCGAATACCGATTCCTTCCTCATACAATGGTGAAAGAAGCGCAGCAATAATCAACCTATGGTTACAAGAAGTTGAACGTTATCTTGAATTCAATTGTGTACCTCAACAACGCTGATTACCTTATGCAATAACACTTTTGAGAGGTCGTGCACAGAAATGGTGGAATCAACTATCTCAAAATAATGAAGAATCAGTAACATGGGAAAAATTCAAAATTGATTTAGAATATGCATTTAAACCTTCTTATTCCTAACAATCAGCAAGAGACAGATTAGCCTCCATCAAGCAAACGACATCGGTATCCGAATATGCTGACGCATTCCAAGATATTCTATTGGACCTACCTCGAGTATCAGATGATGAAGCTCTTGATCGTTTTGTTCGCGGTTTGAAAAATGATGTTCGAATACATGTATTAACAAAAGAACCACGTTCATTAGAAGAAGCAAACAGATTTGCTATAGCCTATGATAGTGCTAAACAAACAGGAATTGTCCTACCAACAAGACAAAGAGACTCTTTTGCTGATGACCCCATGGATTTATCTGTACTGATGCAGCAACTCAATGCTATTGTTAAAGCACCTAGGAACAACTATTATAATCAAGGCAGAATCACTACCAAACATGGACGCAATGAGATATTTGCAGATAAAAATTTGAGAATTAAAAGGAGATGGTACTTGAAAACTAGTGAATGAGTCTCTATGTAACCTCTTTATTAGATTTCAAGACGAGGGAGAGAACCTATTTAATCAAACTACGCCTTTATATAGGAAATAAAATTATTCAAGGACCGAAGTGAGTTCAAGATCAATTTTAGTATTGAACTTGAATAATATAAATATTGTATACGG